>NC_049905.1:21281556-21289636 GCF_001411555.2 Juglans regia | reverse complement strand
GAGGATGTGCAGGTGGTCTAATAGGCCCTTAGTTATTACTCCATGAAAAGTTGGGGTGATTTCTCCATCAGGTATTGAAGGTGTTTGAATAAGGATTGTTTTAACGTTGGAAATTGGACATGTAGTGGGCTTGTTCTTGACTCGGTTGGACAAAAGGATTCCCCACTTGGCAATATACACTTAAATGATTTACTGCGCAATGATCACAAACAACATTAGTTTGAATAGCATTAACATTCATCTTACCTAGTTGTTGTGAAAGATTTGTCATCTGCACTGCGAGTGTAGTAATAGAATCAAGTTCAAAAACTTCAGCTGCCTTTCTTGGCATTGCTCTCTCTGCAAACCATTGATAATTGTTGGACGCCAATTCTTCCATAAGTCCGTCGGCGGCTTCGTGGGTCTTACTCATTAATGTTCCTCCAGTGGCCGTATCAACCATAGATCAATTTATGGGTCCCAAACCATTGTGGAATGTCTGTACTTGAAGCAAGACGTGGAGGTTATGATGTGAACACTTGCGCAATAAATCTTTGTATCTCTCACACGCCTCATACAATGATTTACCCTCAAATTGGGAGAAGATAGTAATATCATTCCTTAATTTCGCTGTCTTGGCCAGAGGGAAATATTTTGCTAAAACTTTTTGTGCCAATTCCTCCCAGGTGGTGATGATGCCCGGTGGCAAAGAATTAAACCAAACTTTTATTTTTTCCCTAAGTTAAAAAGAAAAAAGTCTTAATTAGATTACATTATCTGTCACTCCGTTGTGTTTAAAAGTATTACAAATTTTCAGGAAATTTACAATATGGACATTAGGATTCTCTTGTAACAGCCCCCTAAACTGGACGGTTTGTTGGATCATTTAAATGATGGCCAGCTTGATCTCAAAGTTATTGGCTTGTATAGCTGGTCGCCTTATACTGGACGTAACCCCATTGACCGAAGGCATCGCATAGTCCCTTAACGCCTTGTGCTCTTGGTATCATTATCAATAACAAATAACTATTTCCCGACAACGGCACCAAAAACTTGTTCCGATTAGAGCATTTTGCTTCACCTATCAAATTTCATACAATTTATTTTTCCTTGTTATAGAATCCTAATTATCCCAAGTTGATGATAAAAATCCCTTAACTATTACTATTTTCTCTTGAACAATACCAAAAATATCTTTAACTAATAACCCCATATCTCTATGTGAATTTAACTAATTGGAGGCTCATTAAATTCTTTGGATTTTTCTTGAAAATCACACTAGTCGCGGTAAGGTATCGCTACTTTCACTCAACTAATGATATTTAACCATAGAGTTTTAATCACAAATCACATATCGGTCTCATTGTGATTCAATAAATCAAACAATAGTTAGCTAGAAAATTACAAGCATTAAGAATAAGGAATAAACATTCAATCATGGAAATTTTGAAAATAAAATAACTTGAAATATAAATTGCGTGTTTAATGCTTGGCTACATCAAAACTTTAGAAAATAAAATTAGTTTATAATGAAATTAAAAAAAAAAAAAGAATAAAATTGGGGTTCTTTGTTGAAGTCGATTGATGAAGCATTCGGCTCTCGCCTCTGCCCTCCAGTTCCACCTTCTTGAAATAACACTTCAAAAATAAAAACTGGAACTCTAAACCTAAACTGAGACTCATAAACATAAAACTCTCAATCTCCGATTCAGAACTCGAACACCCTATTCATCCCACAAGTCGAGATTAAGTAGATGTCAAAATTCAAATCTGGAAACAAGATAACTATGGCTACAATCTAGCCTAAAAATCTGAAAAATAATTTCTAAAGATAGATGCTAACATAAAAGGAAATTATTCCAAGAATAACGGAATTATCTAAAATAGAAGATTCAGTGATGATATGAGGCTTGAATTGAGGAATTCAGGAGGATTTGGTCGCCAAACAGATTCATTGTGGAACTTGGATTTAGTGGTCAGCAGTAGATTGATCCTGGTCGCTAGGAATTATCCCACCGAGTAGATGCCATGTGCGCTGAATATAACTGACGTGAAGATCACAAATGAATGGGTGTGGAAGTCACAAAGACTACACGACCCTCTCCTCGCCTACCGAGTAGAAAGACTCCCGACCGGGTTGAAAGATTCCTCTAGTCTTTTCTAGTTATTGCCCACAATATCGGTTAGGTTGGTCTTTTAAGTTGGTCGTTTAGACTAGTCGCCCAATCTAACCGCCTAGAGCCTGGTTGCGCCTTCTAGTTCGCGAGTCTCCTTGTCTACCGAGAGGTAAGTCTTCCCGCCTTTAGGCGATAGATATCTCTTTGTTGCCCATGGGATAAGGCTCATTGCCCCAATCTCATCGGCTCTCTTCAGATATCGTTGTCTCTCATCGGTCTGGATCCGTAGTCTCTTCTTTGGTACCAAAATGCTCTCATTTTGCACTAAATCTTCTCATTTCTTCAAATCCAAGAAAATAAATAAAAATATGTAGAAATAAAATAAAATCAATAGTATTGAAGGGAAAATGACACTTTTCATAAATAAAGGAGTGATAAAAATCACATAAAAATAGCACTTATCAACCATTGTTGTGGTCATGGGCACGTCAATAACTATACATTTTTCATCCTGTGTTCATGGAGTGGAGAAAAACAAGTGATTTTGTACTGTAGTAAACCACAAGAATGTTATCTAATTCAAATGTAAAATAGGGCTACAATAGTAGAACTTATTTATCACCTCAGACCTACACTGCATAATATTCATCGATATACAATTTTGATGATACTATCGCACTAAAACAAATGAACTCTATACATCTGTGTCATCTAAGGAAGATGTCGAGTTGGTTGGGTGTGAGAAGCTACCACCTGCAATTAACAGGATTGTGCAACACGCACGTGGGGGGCTTAGTCCAATCCACGACCGAGTACATGCGCGTCCTTCCCCAATGCAGTGTTGACAACTGACGTGAAGTGACCTAAATGATCCACTAAGATGCTTGGACATCCTGCAACTAGTTACGGAATATGGCTTTTTGAATCCCCACCCCACGTGCACAGTTGGAATTCACGGGGTACTGAGAAGAGCATGACCTCCCAATCACGGGCCATGTAGAGCAAACTTTGGCCAAGGAACTGGCGGGCCAAGGTCTGGCCCAAATCGAAGCTCATTACGAGCTCAGGCCTAGTTTGAGAAGGCCCATTGGACGAAGGTAGAGGCCACGTCAGGTCACGTGGCCAGTCGAAGGACACACCGCATTAAATGATCCAAACCGTAGTCACGCAAGGGTCAGCACACCTCATTAAATGGGCACTCCTTCACCTGCTGCCGTCAGGGTAGTGGGGGTGCCATTCATCACCTGCCACAGGGTACATGCAGAGGAGAGGAGCGGACTACGCACGACATGTCGAAGTGATGGCCAACATGACAGGGAAAACCTTGTCAAGGGCACGACATGTAGTACAACTTTGCACAATCTATCGGCAGCAGAAGGGACCACGTCGACCAAGTATATAAGCACTCAGCGAACCTAGGTAAAAGGATCTTCTTCTTCCCTTTTCTTTTACACCTTTGGTTTGGGATATTGCTCTTGCATTCATCGAATATTGAGAATCCTCTAACTTAGGCATCGAAGGTGTCCTACACCCCCTGAGCCCCCATTCTTTTGTGAAATCAACAGGATTGCCAAGAGAACACACCACGTCACCCAGGCTGCGAAACATGACATTAACAAGGATAGTTGCAAGTATATTATCTTACTTTCTTTTGTGTGCAAAATATTTCTCTTTAGTTTAGGAATTTTTTAATGGTTTAATCTGACAACTATGTCAGTACGTAATGAGAAGCGCATAAAATCGTGTAGCATCACCCAAGGGTTAAGGGAAGCAACACATGCCAAACAAAGAGAGAACCAGTGGGAATTGTACAGTTGGGCTGATTAAAATCTAGGACAATTGTGAGCACTGACCGCCCAGTTCTTACTACTAGACCACCAATTCTATTTTTTTGAACATTTGTTTAAAAATTGTTATACATTTAAAAAAATATACAATTTATTATTGGTAACTTCTTTAAAATAAACACTATCCAGGAACATAGCTTTTTGTTAAAATTAATAAAATATTTATATGACTTTACTACAATTTAATGTCAAATTTGTTGAACCATCCATGAATACTGTAGCTCATAGTCAATATATTTTGGACTTAATCTAATGTAAGCTGATTTTGACTCAACTTAGCTATATAATGGAGTCCATTTAGAATTGCATAATCCAATAAGAATACTCTTACAACAACTAAAATGGATTACTTAAAAAAACTGAATAAATAGTTGAGATCAAGGTGGATTAATAGATTCAACATTAGATAATTTCCGTGAATTTTAAACTTCACATAGATAATATTAATAAAATGCGTTAATCTTTCTTTAAATTTGATCTTCACACAGATAATAACTAAGTCAAAAAAAGTCTGATGTACACGTAGAACTTGATCCGTCCTTTTCAGTCATATATATGGAGCCGTGACATTGGCAGGCTGCTTCAGAAATCCAATGGATTCGGGAGAGTCGGATAAGAAACGGATGCAAGGAGAGGATAACGATCTCGATTACGATGACCGTTCCTTGCCCGACGAAGACCGCGCCTTCTACGAGTGTGAAGTTGCCAAGAGCGAGGTCTGTGCCGAATTCATTCTCTTCTTCTAACTTACTCGATCACGCCTATCTTTAATTTTTTTCTTCGATCCTTCATCTCCTCCCTCGAAACGAATGATTCGTTGTTTTAGGGCTTTGATATTCCCAAAATCCTCGACGGCTACCGTTTCAATTTGATTCAACCACGCGACCTCATCGACCACGATGACATCACCTTGTACGAAGAATATACGCAGCTTGCAATCGACGAATACAACTGTCGCTTCGCGGTTGGTTTTTATTTTTATTTTTTGAAATGTTGCGTCGGTATTTTCTCGTATTTTCTTTATTTTAGTTTTGTTAAAATTGTTGTGCTACGAAGATGATTATGAGAAGTTTACATGGATGGTAACCCTAGAATCACTTGGAAGGGAAGTCTCTAAGAATTTTTTACAATCAAGGCTTCTTATGTGATATCAGATGTGGGACGCTTTGATTACCAATAACGACGATGATACATGATTATAAGGAGAGAAAGGTGGAGGTAGAGGTCTACCCCAAACTTTTTTTTGATCGGCAGGGATTTACCTATAATTTTTTTTGATTAATTTTATTGGCAAGTAAATAAGCATAACCAAAGTTCACAACAAGTGTACACGAGAATGTTATTTAATTCAAATGTAAAACAGGGCTACACTAGTAGAATTTATTTCTCACCTCATACCTACACGGCATAATATTCCTCGATGCACGGTTTTGATGATACTGTCACACTAAAACAAAAGTACTCTGTTCATGTATGTCATCTAAGGAAGATGTCGAGCTGGTTGGGTGTGAGGAGCTACCATCTGCAGTTAACGGGCTTGTGCAACACGCGCGTGGGGGGCTTAGTCTAATTCACGACTGAGTATGGGCGTGTCCTTCCCCAACGCAGCGTTGACAACTGACATGATGTGACATGAATGATCCACTGAGACGCTTGGACATTGATATGAACCCGTGGGAATGAATTCCCTTGAACCCACAATCAATTTGAAAACTCCCCAAGAAAGTCAAAAATCAAGTCAAGGATGGAGAATCTAGACCCAATGAGAACTCGTTTCAAGAACCTAGATTATATTAAAATCTAAACCCGTTGAAGAACCCGTCTCAAGAACCCAGATTATAAAGGAGGAACGCCACAAAGGTTGTGATTTACCTTTGATAAGTTCAAGAGTTCAATCAAGAACAAGAGGAGAAAACTCAACTCACAAATAAAATTCAATATTGTCTAATCCTTCAAATGAGGCTACAAAGAGTTTTTAAACCCAAACCTAATCCCTAGACAAAATAAAGCCCCTTTTACCCAAAATGACCCTTGATGAACAATACCGGCTACAGTACACGGGCTACAGTAACCTTACAGTAAATTAATGAACCCTAGTTCCTAAAAAGTAACTTTCCAGATAAGCCATTGGCCAAAATAAATCATTTAACCAAATTGGAAGCCTCCAATAACAATAGGCCATATCTCTAAGTCATGTCTTCCATAGCTTGAATCAAGTGGATCAAAACTGGTTCTTCTTCTTTCAGACCCATTTTGAGTGTTGGGCTCTTGCTGGCTTCATCCCAAGTGGATTGCATCAATCCTTGCATTGTTTCCTTGATCTTCTTGGCCCTTGATCTTGTAATTGGCTCATCTGAAACTTGCAAATGATCTTTAAGAGTAGGCCCACCTTGGTTCCTATCAGACATCCTGCTACTAGTTACGAAATATGGCTTTTTGAATCCCCACCCCATGTGCGCAGTTGGAATTCACGGGATATTGAGAAGAACATGACCTCCCAATCGCGGGCCATGTAGAGTAAACTTCGGCCAAGGTGTGGCCCAAATCGAAGCTCTTTACGAGCTCATGCCTAGTTCGAGAAGGCCCACTAGACGAAGGTAGAGGCCACGTCAGACCACATGGCCAGTCGAAGGGCACGCTGCATTAAATGACCTAAACCATAGTCACGCAAGGGGCCAGCACGCCTCATTAAATGGGCACTCATTCGCCTGCTGTTGTCATGGTAGTGGGGGTGCCATTCATCGTTTGCCACAGGGTACATGCAGAGGAGAGGAACGGACTATGCACGACATGCCGAAGTGATGGCCAACATGACAAGGAAAACCTTGTCAAGGGCGCGGCACGCAATACAACTCTGCACAGTCTATTGGCAACAGAAGGGACCACTTCGACCAAGTATATAAGCACTCAGCGAACCTAGGTAAAAGGATCTTCTTCTTCCCTTTTCTTTTACGCCTCTGGTTTGGGATATTGTTCTTGCATTCATCAGATATTGAGAATCCTCTAATTTAGGCATCAAATGTGTCTTACACCCCCTGAGCCCCCATTTTTTGTGAAATCAACAGGATCGCCGAGAGAACACAGCATGTCACACAGGCTACGAAACACGACATTAACAAGAATAGTTGCAAATAAATTATCTTACTTTCTTTTGTGTACAAAACATTTCTCTTTAGTTTAGGAATTTTTTAATGGTTTAATCTGACAACTATGTCAGTACGTAATGAGAAGCGCGTAAAATGAGCGTACATGTAGTAGCATCACCCAAGGGTTAAGGGAAGCAACGCATGCTTATTGCTTAGCTATATAATGGAGTTCATCTAGAATTGCATAATCCAATAAGAATACTCTTACATCAACTAAAATGGATAACTTAAAAAAACTGAATAAATAGTTGAGATCAAGGTGGATTAATAGATTCAACATTAGATAATTTATGTGAATTTTATATTATCTATGATCGATCTTCACACAGATAATATTGAACATAATATAATTAATAAAATGCGTTAATCTTTCTTTAAATTTGATCTTCACACAGATAATAACTTTGGCAAAGTCTGATGTACACATGGCGCTTGATTTGTCCTTTTCAGCTTATATATATGGAGCCGTGACATTGGCAGGCTGCTTCAGAAATCCAATGGATTCGGGAGAGTCGGATAAGAAATGGATGCAAGGAGAGGATAGCGATCTCGATTACGATGACCGTTCCTTGCCCGATGAAGACCGCGCCTTCTACGAGTGTGAAGTTGCCAAGAGCGAGGTCTGTGCCGAATTCATGCTCTTCTTCTAACTTCCTCGATCACGCCTATCTTTAACTTTGGCTTCATTCCTTCATCTCCTCCCTCGAATCGAATGATTCGTTGTTTTAGGGCTTTGATATTCCCTACATCCCCGGCGGCTACCGTTTCAATTTGATTCAACCACGCAACCTCGGCAACAACGAATACTACATCATGTATGATGAATATGCGCAGCTTGCAATCGACGAATACAGTCGTCGCTTCGCGGTTGGTTTTTTTAAATGCTGTATCGATATTTCCACGTATTTTCATTATTTCAGTTTTGTTAAAGTGTTGTGCTACGGAGATGATTATATGAAGTTTACATGGATGGTAACCCTAGAATCACTTG
>NC_049905.1:20920363-20957848 GCF_001411555.2 Juglans regia | reverse complement strand
CCTCACCGTCTCCTCCACCTCCTTACATTTACAAATCACCACCACCACCATCTCCATCACCTCCTCCTCCATATGTCTACAAGTCGCCACCACCACCATCACCTCCACCTCCTTACATATATAAATCACCACCACCACCATCTCCATCACCTCCACCTCCATATGTTTACAAGTCACCACCACCTCCATCACCTCCACCTCCGTATATGTACAAATCACCACCACCTCCATCTCGATTCCCACATCCTCCATACCACTACAAGTCTCCTCCAACTCCAACCCATTGGCGCCATCCTCCATACTTTCATAAGTCACCTTATCCACCGTCCAAGTCTCCACCTCCGGCATCTCACTGGCCACATCCACCATACCTCCGTAAATCACCTCCTCCACCATCCAAGTCTTCCCCAATCCCATATTACTACAAATCACCACCACCACCAAAGGGCTATTAAACTTCAATATTCAAACCCCTGAATCAATTTGAATTGTTACATGAATAATCACTAATTTCCAGCTTGGATTTTATGCATGGTATATTCAGCATTGTAATTTTTTGTTTGTTGTTTTTATTGAACATTAAGAGTCCTTATGTGGAATAAGGGCCTGAAACGAGATCCTCTGTAATTTTCTTCCATTATAAGCAATGTAAGCGTGAAATGTGGTCAAGTCCTGAAAGGATCAATTCTATATAATGTATCGATCTCATTGCTATTTTGCATGCATCACTAAATGATCTAATTATTCCTTATATTGTTGTTACCGAGAACGTCGAGATTAAATATTCTCATGTTTTCCTTTCAAAGCGTACGCGTTTGTGTACGTACGTGGGTCGAATCCAGTACCATTAATATTACTGATCGATCATCCTAAAAACGTTATATATAATTTAGAAGTAGGCCATTTGTTATTTTCATCGAGGCGGACGAGTACATGATATCTATCAGGCTCGTAAGAAAGAAAAATTAAGAAAAGGACATGTCTTGTGAAACGACGGGCCGTGATCTGTATATGTATATTGTGCATGCAAATTATATGGTATCACGTCAACCTACGCAAACGAACACACGTAATCTAAGATTAAATAATTGAGTCATGAATGATACATACTCCTTGCGTTGTCTTGCCAAGAAACTTACACCAAACAGGGACGTTTCTGCCCTTCTTATATATGTGTATATATATATATATATATATATATATATATTAAGGAGCTAGCTGGAATACTTGCCCTGTTCATCATGGATCATGTAATTAATTAGTAGCAGGCTGATCATGATCATCAAGTTTTTGTGTATGATGTCTTTTTATTATATCTCTTTCTCTCTAGATGATCTGTATCTATGATCTGGTCTGATGTCCATCTCTCGGCTGGTACGTTTTTGTTCTTCTACCCGATCACCGACTATATATTCATGGTTCCTTGATTAAAAATAATAAAAATCAGATGATCGATCGGAAGGTAGAATATATAGACAAAGTTAGGTAGAATATATATATATATATATATATATATATCAATAATATTACACATGTATGCACGTAATTAATAATTATCGGTATTGATCAGCTAGCACATGATCATGATTAATTAATGCATGCAATGTCTGAAAAGTACGGGGTTAATTAATATTAATCTTTCGTAGTTAAATTAATCTATAAAACTTATAATTAATCTCGATCGATCATTGAGATCATATATAGGATTTAGTACCTATCATTACATGTCTCTGATCATGTATCTTAATTACCTGTAAAGAGAGATTGTAACACCTCAAATTGAGTATACGAGAGAAATTTGTTATAAATAATATGGGAGCTACCCAAATCCCATGCAAGCAAAATTGTAGTATATATATGAGCTGCATGCTTCAATTCATTTGCGATAGAATGGCTTGACGAGGACATTAGTCAGGGACTTAATTAAAAGAGAGAGATTGTTATTAGCACAATACCTTAGTCTTTTAGAATACTCTAGAATATGGAACTTTTACCTTTATATTATTTGTGGCGCCCCCGACCCCTATGTAAGGAAACACAAGAATCGAGACGTCGGGATGATGACAACACGGTCACACATCCCAGCGAAAGTGCCAAGTGTGTGTACAAGCGACAGTGTATAAAAACAACGCAGCGGATTAATCAACTAAGTACTAGAATTTAAATACAAGTAAACATCAGTAAAAGGGTTTAAAAAGTTATACAGTCATCCAAAATTAAAATACAATACAGTAAAATAAAATATCTAAGCAAGTGATCCCAGATCACTCCCCGGGTGGAGCCGACTCCTCAGGCTCACCCTCATCTACATCTGCATCAAAATCTGCGTTATCACAAAATGGTACCGCATGTAAGTATAACCCAAATAATCCTCAGGAATAAAAATGCATTAATGCAACCAACATGTATGCATATGAAGAAATATGCATTTTTCCTCAAAACATCATTCTCCCCGAAAATGATTATTTTCCAACGCACGCCAAAATCCCAATTGGCCCAAAAATAATTCGTAAAACATTTTCCTAGAAAATGATTTACACCAAATCCAATTCACACTATTTTCCCAGAAAACAGTCCATTTTTAATGTATGCACCATGATCTCCCCTATGGGTCATCCGCACACCCTGGCTTCGTAGGGATGCCCACTTCCGCGCCCAATACGTACGTGGGAACACATCCACTACACAACGAGCGATACCCAGTTCCGCACCCAGCGCGTACGTAGCCAAGCATCCTCTAGTCCTTGCCAGCAGAAGGACCACGGAGTCGGCACGAATCTCTCGTCCGATCTCATTGTCGCCCAGCGACAATCTAGGGGACGTTACTCAGTATATTCCGCTCCCGAGTAACCAGAGGAGCTCCACCGAGATAATACCCCATCTCGGCTTGGGGTTCGTGATACACACCCACCCAATAAATCATTTCACATGAAAACCCAATTTTCAATAAATACATGAACATGATTGCAACACACGAAAATCCAGTTTCCTTTACAACATGATCATGCATGAAATCATGAAATGCACATGTACCAACTCTAATCCACAACCATCAATAACCAACCCAATCAATCCAACCAAACAACTCCAATCACCAAACCATCCGACCCTCGTACTCCTCGGACTCAGTCCGGCAAAACCAATCAACAGATCAAATACAGTGAAATGTGTTAGTGTAAAAATACATTAAATTCACAAGAATTCTTTGGAGAAATACTTACAGTGAAATGTAACAATTTCCGAAGGATCACGAAGCTACAAGAAGTGGAAAAATAGCTACAGAACAGTGTAAAATACACTGTGGCCGTGGGTCACAGATATCCACTTTTCAACGAAGACAAACGAAGACCCAAAATTGATAGAGTAGGGCCTAAGGAGGTCGGTGAAGCTAGTGGTGGTGAAGGTTGGCCGTGGGTGGCGGCGCAATGGGCAGTAGAAGACCAAAATACCCAAATCGGAAATGTGGATGGTGGAGCTTCACCGGTGATGGATCGGAGGTGAGGTTGGGTCCAATGGGCTGCCAAGAGGTCGAGGATGAAGTGGTGTGAAGATGGTGGCCAATGGTGGTGCGACGGCGGCGCTGGAGCGAAAGTGACGCCGCGGCTTTGAAGGGCTACTGGAGGTTAACGACGGCGCAAGGGAGGCTGAGATTGGAGGGAAGTGTTAGTCGGCAGCTGGGGAGGCTGGGGGACTGGGCGGTGTCAACCACCGTCGACGCACGGCGGCGCTGGGTGGTGAAGAAGGAACGGACGGAAGAGAGAGGGAGGGGGCTGGGCTTCGCGCGCGGGAGAGAGGAAACCGAAGGAGAAATAAGGAAAAGAAAAGAAAGAGAAAAGAAAAGGAGATGAAAGAAAAATGGAGGAAAAAGAAACGAGGTCCAATCCTCATAATTTGGGTTACAAAAATGATCCAACAGAAACGATTTCAAAACCACAAGTTAAATAAAATAATTTAAACGTAATGGTAAAGTCAAATTGAAATAATTAAATCTCACAGTAATTAATTAAATATGAAAAGTAATTTAAATGCACAACAATAAATAAATATTAAGAAAGCACATAAAAAATTAATTTTCACCAAATTAAAAATCCTAAAAATAATCCAATTAAAATCCAGTAATTTAAAATAAGAGAATAAATTTTTGAATAAAATAAAAATAATCCTTCAATAAAAATACACTAAAATACGGGGTGTTACATTATTATTGGAATCTTTTGTAACAGAATAATTCCTCTTGTAAAAGTGTATAAATACACACTGCCACAGTACCATTAATAAAACTTGAAAACTTAGAAAACCATTGTGTCTAGCATGGTATTAGAGTAGCTCGACTAGCTGTCTCATGATCCATGGCTATGCCCACATCTTCCTCTCTTCCCTAGCCTCACTCTTCTATACTTTCTTCCTTTTCTCATGTAGTTACCGCAAAACTTATTACAGAAAATTATTTGCTCTGGCAAGTTCAACTCTCTGAATATCTTCCAGGTCAAGACCTCCATGGATACATTGATAGAACCATTTCTTGTCCTGAGCAATTTTTACTTGTTAATGGCAGTAGTCAGCCAAAAGCAAACCCAGATTACCTTACCTAGAGGTGAACAGATCAACTGGTGCTCAGTGTTTTGTTCTCCTCCCTCTCAGATTCTGTTCTTAGTCAAGTGCATTCATCAAGCACAGCATGAGGGCTATGGCTCTCCTTGAAATCAATGTTTGCTTCTTATTCACAAGCCAAAGAATTCCAAGTTAAATTTCAGCTTGCAAATCTTTCCCGTGGTGATCTTTCCATTACAGAATATTTTGAAAAGGTCAGAAACCTAGTTGACACACTGGCAGCAACGAGTAATTCTCTTCTAGACAAGGAATTTGTCACCTATCTTCTCACTGGTCTTGGACCAACCTATGAAACTTTTGTGACTTCAGTCACCACGAGATCTGACCCTCTCTCATCACATGAGCTTTATCAATTACTGCTGATTCAAGAGAATAGACTTTCTCATGTTGCTAATACTACTAAACCTTCCATTGAGTCTTCTGTTAGTTACAGTAGCTGAGATCAAAGAGGAAGAAGTTACTTTTGTGGTGGAAGACAAGGCAGAGAACGTGGTTGCAGATTTCAAAAAAACCGTGGTGGTGGCACTTCATATAATTCCTCATGAAACTTTTCTCAAACACATGGTGGCCAAAGACCCACCTGCCAAGTTTGCAACAAACAAGGGCATTCAGTGCAGATACAGATGTGACCACTCCTATCAAATTGATCCACCTTCCTTTTTCTCTACCAACCATGCCGTAAACCATGCCTCTTCCACATCATTTTCAGACCCAACTTGGTACCCAGATTCAGGAACCACTCACCATATTACCTGTGATCTCACTAACCTTAACCTTCACAGTGAACCATACTTTGGTGCATATACAATTCGCGTCGATGATGGATCGTGCCTCCCTATCCAACATACTGGTGACAACTCCCTTACTTCTAACTCTTTTTGTTTTACTCTGAAAAATAGCCTGTGGCCACTCACGCATGCATCGTAGCTTCTTCACGTTCCTTCTATTTCGAAAAATCTAATATATGTTTTACAATTCTGCATCCATAACTCTTGCTTTTTTGAGTTTCATGCAACTCATTTCTCTGTGAAGGATTCTCAGACGGAGACAACCCTCCTCACAGGTCCAACTCATAATGGCTTGTATACCTTTCCCTTAATAAAATCCGTTGCTGCCTCTCTTAATCTTGGTGAACGGACTACTCTCCCAACTTGGCATCAAAGACTCGGTCACCCTTCTCTTTAGCTTGTCTCCAAGATTGTGCATGCCAATTGTTTGCCACTTTCTCCAAGCAAATCCACCTGAATATGCTTTGCCTATCCTCTTGCAAAAAGCCATCAGCTAGCTTATAGGCCGAGCCAATCCATTTACACTAGGCCCTTGCAACTCATCAGTGTAGATCTTTGGGGCCCATCTCCAGCTATTTCAAACAATGATTTTTGTTGCTATGTTTCTTTTGTAGACCATTATACTCGTTATACCTGGTTTTTTCCATTAAAAATGAAATCTAATATTCAAACTATCTTTTCACGTTTTTTGCCTTTCATTAAGCGTCTTTTTTATTGTAAGTTAAGTACTCTCCAAACTAATGGTGGAGCCGAATTTAAGCCCATCACTACTTTATGCTCTCAACAAGGCATTACACATAGACTTTCTTGCCCATATGCTCATCAACAAAATGGGCTAGTAGAGCGTAAGCATCGGCATATTCTCGAAACTAGGCTTGCTCTACTAGTTCATTCCTCTCTACCCACAACTTATTGGGTTGAAACCTTTGAAACCTCTGTCCATTTAATAAATATGCTTCCATCCAAAGCTCTCAAAAACAAATCACCTGATTTTATGTTGTATAATAAAGATCCTAATTACTCTTCCTTGAAAGTCTTTGGGTGTGAGTGCTGGCCCAACTTAAAGCCCTATAACAAACACAAACTAAATTTTCGCTCTTTGTCATGTATATTTTTAGGGTACAGTACTTCCCATAAAGGCTATAAATGTCTTGAGCCCAACACAAATAGACTTTACATATCTAGAGATGTAACTTTTGATGAAAGCTCCTTTCCCTTCTCCAAACTGAAGCCTAGTTCCACTCCAACAAGTCTGGCCCAAACTCAAGTATCTCTTCCTTTCTTTCAACAATCTATTCTTGGTCCAGGCCTAGCCCATCATCTCAGCCCATCCCCTTTCAATATCCTGAACCCTAGTTCCCTTCGCATCCCTAATCCTTCATCCTTATCTTCTTCTACCGCTAACATTCATCCCTCAAACTCTCCTTCCTCTCACATGAACTCTTTGAATCCCACTCTTCCTTTACAAAATCAATTTTTTTCTTCCTCTCTTGTTCCTCCCAGGTCCCCTATCATCACACAGAGTCAAACCACATCCACGGAATCTCACGGATGGCACGATTCATTACCCACAACAGACTTGTCTCAACAGCATGGTGGCCGTTCCAGATGAACCTTCTAGCTTTTCAACTGCTTCAAATTTCCTGACTAGTATGATGCTATGTCCCTTGAATATAATGCTTTGATTCAAAATAGCACTTGGACGTTGGTACCCCCTCTCCTTACTTTTAATATTCTTGGATGCCGATGGGTTTATAGAACTAAACTTAATTCTGATGGATCTTTTGCTTGAAGAAAGGCTCGGTTGGTAGCCAAGGGCTACCACCAATAGTTGGGGTTGGACTATAACGGAAAGTTTAGTCCTGTTGTTAAATCAACCACCATCCATTTGATCCTATCTCTAGCTATTAGTCAAGCATGGCCTCTGCGCCAAATTGATATTCAGAATGCTTTTTTACATGGCACTTTGACTGACACAGTTTATATGCAGCAGCCTCAAGGGCTTATCAACTCTGATTACCCTAACTATGTATGTAAGTTAAATAAGGCAATCTATGGTCTCAAGCAGGCTCCACGTGCCTGGTTTGCCAAACTCAGTACTTGGCTTTTGAACTATGGTTTTTCTGCTTCAAAAACAAATCATTCCTTATTTATCCTAACTCGTGGTGATCTGACCATTTACTTGTTGATATATGTTGATGACATGGTTATCACCTCCTCACAGCTGTGTGCTATTGATTCTCTCATTTCGGACTTGGCTACTATTTTTCCTTTTAAAGATCTTGGTACACTCTTACTTTCTTGGTCTTGAGGTTGATTACACTGATACTGGCTTGTTTTTGTCACAACATAAATACATCAAAGATCTGTTGGCTCGAAGCAATATGCTTTCAACCAAGGCCATAACATCACCTATGGCAGCTTTTTTTAAGCTGTCTCAATATGACTCACCTTAATTTGATGATTGCACTTTGTTCAGAAGTGTTGTAGGAGGGTTACAATATTTGTCCTTGACACGTCCTGACATTGCCTTTGCTGTAAACAAAGTATGTCAGTTTATGCATTACCCCAAACTCTCTCATTGGACTGCTGTCAAAAGGATTTTTAAATACCTAAAGGGTACTCATGAATTTTGGTTTGATCTTTAAGAAGTCTTCCAAGCTCAACCTTCAAGCCTACACCGATGCTGACTGGGCAGGGTGTTCAGACGACGGACGCTCAACTGGTGGATTTTGCATCTTTCTTGGGCGGCACTGGACCTCCTGGAGCTCTAAGAATAGGGGTGATTAACGGTCCGGTTGGACCGAACGGACCGACCGGACCAGATCGAGACTTAGACCAGTCTGGTCCGGTCCATATTTTAGAGGACCGAAATCATTCGGTCCGGTCCACGGTCCACGGTTTTTTAGGACCGGACCGGACCGAATGAAAAATTTAAAAAAAAAAATATTTTTTATATATTTTTTATATATAATAATTGTACAATTAACAATATAAATTTTTAAATATATTATTAATACTTGTTAATATTCTATAAATTAATAATATTTTATATATATCTTCATTTAACTTATCACTATTAACAATATAAAATTTTAAATATACTATTAACACTTGTTAATATTCTATGAATTAATAAATATATAATATCAATTAGTTAATTATATAGTAATTATATAAATTAATAATATAATTTTCATATAATTTATTATCATTGACCATATAAAATATTTTTTTATTAAGTTTGTTACATAATCCACATTAATAAGTCACTTAATTTAATTTAGTATTTTAAATAATTTTTTTTTAATTATTAAAAAAAGAAAAAAAAGAGGGCGGACGGACTGGACCGGACCGGACCGATAGCTATCGGTCCGGTCCGGTCCCTTTGGGTGTTCAGTCCGGTCCGGTCCGGAAAAATAATGGACCGAAAATTTTCGGTCCATCGTCGGACCGGACCGTTTGCAGCCCTATCTAAGAAGCAGAAGATAGTTGCTAGATCCAGTTCTGAAGCTGAGTATAAATCCTTAGCATCTATTGCTACTGAATTGATTTGGCTACAAACACTACTATGTGAACTTGGTATTTTTTTTTGTCACAGCTACCTACTCTTTGGTGTGACAACATTGGAGCAACTTTTCTCACAGCAAATCCAGTCTACCACTCGCGGACAAAGCACATGGCCGTTGACTACCACTTTGTTCGAGATCAGGTTGTTGCAAACACTCTCAAAGTTTCCCACTGCAGCTAAAAAGGACAACTAGCTGATGTCTTTACTAAACCTTTAGTTTCAGACAGTTTCATTCTTTTTTGTATGAGTCTTAATGTAGTTGACACTCCATTGGACTCAAGGGGGCGTATTAGCACAATACCTTAGTCTTTTAGAATACTCTAGAATATAGAACTTTTACCTTTCTGTTATTATTGGAATCTTTTGTAACAGAATTATTCCTCTTGTAAAAGCGTAGAAATACACATTGCCACAGTACCATTAATACAACTTGGAAATTCAAAAAACCATTGTGTCTAACAATTGTAATCTCATTTTGAGTAAAGAAGAGGTAAAATTATATGATAATCAATGTGTTAAGATATAAAGTAAATAATAAAATCTACTTCTTTCCATTAGCTTAAGCTTTTGGGATAAGAACCTACAGTGATTTCACATAGATATAAAATTATCTAGAAGGAAGAAATTATCGTTACGAATATAAAATATTAATTAGGTTAATACATATGACCATTTCAAGATTTACTAAAGTCCACCAAGAAATATATAGCTCACACTTCCAAATTCCAACAATGTTTAAGAGAGAAACTTTGACTGCATGATGATCATCAATTTGTCCAATTCTTGACATGAACATCAATTTGTCAACTGAATGATCTGTGCCTGCATTCATACAGTTGCCGATCATGTTTTCATCATGAAACTCAGGGCTCGTTTGTTTTCAGAGATGAGATGAGATGAGATGAGATGAGTTGAGATTAAAGTTAAAAAGTTGAATAAAATATTGTTAGAATATATTTTTTAATATTATTGTTGTTTTGGGATTTGAAAAAGTTGAATTGTTTATTTTATTTTGTGTGGGGATTTGGGAAAGTTGTAATGATGAGGTGAGATGAGATGAGATGTTTTTGGAAAACAAACAAGGCCTCAAATAATCAAACGGCCAATAAAAGGTCAACCCGATGATCTGACTCTTAATTTCTTGTTTAGGAAAAGGCAGATCGATTCATTGCCGGAAACATATTATATATAATATATATATATATATATATATCATGTAGAAGCTTTTGGAGATCCTGCGCGCACTACATATTCAGGCAAGAAACTTTCAGAGACACGATATTGATCTTGAATGATAATATTATTTGTAATTTAATTGACTTCTATTTTCGATCTTTTAATTTGCAAGCACGTTTAGTTCCGAGTGGGCATGAATTAATTAATTAATCCGTGTTCAGTTTTATTGCTTGATACATATCAAATTAGTACTACGTACGTACAGTTTGTTATCATACTAGGTGTCAAAGAAAATAATTAATATATATAATATATTATGCAATCGCTACTTATCCTAAAAGTTTAAACTCATAGATCAAAAAGGTACATATATAGATTTTTATTTTTTAAAATAAAATTAGCAATGCTTGATTGGTCTACACAGAGATTTTATAAAAGAAAATTCACAATTAACTAACATGTTTTGATGTAGTACATTAGATTGTAAAACTCATTTTATTATAAAGTGAATATAACATATCACATTAAATAATATCATTAATTTGTAAATTTGTTTATGTAGGATCTCTACGTAATATCTATCGGTTCTCTTATAATATATCGATCTGTCCTTAATAGGTGAGCTTAATAAATATAATATTTAATTAAATTGGATGAAGTGTAAAATCAATATTTTAGTTCAAGACCTCTACTTTAATATATCATGTGAAATTATTAATTATTCTAAAAGTTTAAACTGATGAAAAGAGGTAGATGATTATATTTATAATATATCTTAACTTATGTGGTGGAAAAGAGGAAAGGGGAAAAAATCCTAAGAATGTTAATTAATTATGTCCTTTGTAATTGCCTTTTGATCAACATAAATTCAGGATGGGGGACTTCATTATTACAAGCACAAATGGATTTCCAGTGTGTTACATGCAAATGCTCACTGATCTGATACATGATTCATAATTTTTTTTTTATTTTTTTTATTTCTTTTATGAAAACAGACTTCATTTCATTCATTGAACTGAAGTTACAACTATGACTTATCAATACAGGAAAATCTGGACTATAAACCAAACTACGCATCTGCTTTGGGGCATCCCCGCACACAAATTACTTTATGACAGACATTGTCTTAACTTCCAAAAACTCTCTCCTAACAGAGAAAACACTATGTAAAAATAGAACTAAATAGTCCCCTTCGTCCTCCTAGGGAGGACGACGAGACAATAATGCTTTGGACACCAAGTCCAAAGCCTATTTCTTTTTTATTATTAACTAAAAACAAAAAAAATTACAATAATAAACACAATAAAAAAACTAGAGAACCATGAGCATCGGTGTGAGCCCGGTCGGCTTGCCCACCACAAGCATCAGCTTCATGAGCCCAGACGACACGAGCACCCAGTTCTCGCATAGACACCAGCCTCCACTGCATAGGCGACTCCTACGCACAAGCATCGGCCACACGATCACTTGCCAGAGCATTGCCCACCCCTCTCGACCAACTCTTGCCCCAGATTGCAACCGATCATATGGCTCAACACCTCACTCGAGTCAAAAATGAAGAAAAGGAACAAAAAAAACACGTGACTCTAAATACATAGAAAATATATATATATAAAAAAAAACACTTGGACTACAGAAAAACCATTGTCCTAGCTTTCATCTCTAACTAATCCTATTGCCCCCTCCTTTTTTTCTTCTTCTTCATTTATTTTTTCTTGCCCCTCCTGCTTCTACACCTACTACTGCTACCCCACTCAAGCATCGGCTGAGCACTAGCATCAGCACTGCCACCATCCCTCGCTGCCCCTATTGCATTCACGAGCACCCACCACAAATTGCACCCATCACGAAACACGAGCACCCTCATGTCGTTCCCCTTAGCCATGAGCTCGCGAGCAGCACTGTCCCTCGACCTTCCTCCACCATCCCTTGGCCATTCGCCCACCCGCACGAACACCTTGCGCCACCATTGCCACCATTGCCATCCCTCACCCTTCCCCCCCAACAGATGCACTAAAGAGGCAAGAATCGCACCCACGAATCGTAAGCACCACGAATTGCTCCCATCGCGAAATGTGAGCACCCTCCACTGTCCCTTGTCCTTCCTCCACCTTCCCTAAGCCATCAGCCGCACGAGCACCACCAGGCCTTCCTTTCGGCTTCGTCCTTGTGGTTTGGTTTGAAACAAGGGTTGTGTAGCAGAGGTTTTGTGTAGAAGGAGAAACAGAGATTAAAATTTGATGAGACTGGGAGCACCCGGAGAGTGTTCTTCCTTTATTAGATCTGAATAAAACACATAAAACACAAACAAAATAAAACAGGAAAGGTAGAGAGAGGGGAGCCACTCAAGCTAATTTCAGAGTGATGAAGTCTTTAGAGAAAAGTTGGAAGTTTTCTCTCTAAAAAGGGGAGAGTCATAGGCTTACATGATTCTTAATTAATTCTAGCTTTTTGCATGGAAAATCAATTTATCTATAATTAACTAGTAATATATATATACTACAAGAAATTTTACTTTTAGGAACGAAATTTTTTAGGGACGAATTAAATTTCATCCTTAAAAGTAATTATTGGAGATGAAATTTACATTTCGTCTCAAAAAATGGCTGAGTTACTAAATTCGTTTGAACAGATAAATATTCTTTCGAACAAGATATTTTGTGACGAATAAAATCGTCTCAAAAAAGCAAAACCGTTTGAACGGAAAAAAATAGATTCGAACAGGGAATTCATGTATGTTTGAACAATATATAATTTGTTCGAACTTAACTTTATTTGGTGGGAAAATGTGGCGGCAAGGATGCGTTACTGTTTGAACAAAACAAATATCGTTCAAACCAGTTCGACACCATATTTATTATATATTATATATTATGATTTACGACGAGTTAAAATATTTATAAATTCATAAATTAATTTTATGTAATTAATCTCAAAATTTTATAGTGATTTCTTTTATGTTAAATTTATATAAATATAACTTTAAAGATAATATCATTTTTTACATTATCATGAACGGTAAGTAAAATGAAAAAGATAAACAAGGTAGCAAACATGAAAAATAAAAACCATACATTAATTACATCCTAAATATATAATGTTCAATACAATATAAAAAAGTAAAATAATAATTAAAATGATCTATTTGCTTAGTAGATCAACAATATCCTTTTGTAACATTTTAATGCGTCCATCCAGATCTCTAAACTTCTCCATAATGGACTCAACGAACTCTAAAAATAGAGCTTGTATTTGATCCAAAGTAACCCCAGGGGGTTGTCTCTCAACACTGGCAGTAGTACTAGAAGCTGGATCGGTCGGCGTGGCACTAGATTGTTTTGGTGCAGTCTTTTGCAAGTGCTCACTGCTCTTGCTGAATGTGATCTAGTTAAAGGGTACCATTTGTGGCGACCTCTGCTCAGATTTGACCCAATTGTATGCTAAACATAAAAATCGTGATGGTGTTTGTACCAGTCACGAAGCATAGATAAATTATGTTAAGTTTAAATTTTTTTAATTCAATTGTCTAATAATATTTTTGTTACTTATACTAACTTTAATGTTTTTATTGTTTTAGGACAAGATGATATTTCTTAAGAAAACTGATGCAGATCCATCTGATGAATCATCTATCAACGATGCTCAAATCATTTCTCAAGTTCTTGGATCACGTTCTGGATATTTGAGGGGCCTAGGACGTTGTGTGAAGCCATCATCAATATCATCATCCTCTTCTCAAGCCAGATCAAATCATGACAAGACTAAAGTTTTGGAGGAATCAACACTTGAGATAGAATGATTGAGGTCCAAGAAAAAAGAGTTGCTAACCCGATTAGATCAAGCAGCAGATTTAAATGCGAGATTAGAAAAGAGGCTGCAGTTGAATAACTAAAAAATGTTTGAATAGTTCTAGTTAATCGTGATGTCACAAAACTTTATGCCACCACCACAATCTTAAAATTTATTTTTTCTTTAGTTGCCTTTATATTATGATTTTTTAAAACATTTGAACAATTGATATTTGAATTACAATTTGTGTAATATTAGTATGATATTTTTAATTAAATTCTGTTTTGTATGATTAATATCGTTTGAACGATAAATTGCCATTTATAAATCCATTCGAACAAAAACTAACTCATTCGAACGACAACAGAGAAATACAGTCCGTATGACCATTCGAACAATAAAATATTTCTTCGAACAACATTAATATTCAAAATCCCATTCAAATAGACAGAATTTCCCAAAATAAAATGTCTGTTCGAATGGACAAAATTTATGTTCAAACAAAAGTCATTTGAAAAATTATTGTTTCGAACGCATAATATATGTTCGAGCGCTCCGTTTGTTCGAACAAGATTAAATATGGTTATTAGTTTAAATCAAAATTTCATATTGTTCAAATGGATGGGTCGGTTCAAACTAAGAAATATTCCATTCGAATAATATTTTGAGACGAAATTGGTTCGTCTAAAAAAAAAAATCCCATCGGAACAGTTTTGATTGGTTCTGCCAAATTTCGTTCCTAAAAATATTTTTTTGAGACGTCTCCAAAAACTTGTTGAGGCGGTCTTTTCGAGACAAAATAGAGACAAAAATTTTTCATGTCCAAAACTATTTTGGGATGAAATTTGAGTTTTTTGAGACAATTTTTTGCCTCAACAAACCCAATCTCTTGTAGTGCCATTCACCTCACTCTCGTGGTCTCGCAGTCTTTGGTAATAAACTCATCTCTCTCTTTCTCTCTGTGTAATGGATTCACCCTAACTTTTTTGTGATTCTTAGAAATAGAGGTGCCCGTGCCTCGCCATCTGGCCGTTGCCGGTAATAAACTGATCTCCCTCTCTCTCTCTCTCTCTGTAATGGCTTAACCCTAGCATTTTTTTGTTCTTCTCAGAAACAACTGGTGCCGCTGCTCGTGGAAGGATTCACTCTTCAATCATTTTTGCCACTACAATACTTGTATTGGGTATTTTCGATGCAAATTAATTTCCTCTGTCCTAGGTCACCCTTTCTCTCGATGAAATCAACCTACCCCTATTATCATTGGCTGAAATGTTTTCATTTGAGTTTGCTGTGATGAGCATGGGCTATGTTTGTAAATTGCATTTTCGGTTCGTGCTGTGATGAGCATGGGCTGTGTTTGTAAATTGCATTCCTGTGTTTGGTTCATGCTGTGTTTTGTTGAAATAGGATCAAATGATTTAAAAATAATTTCTTAAGTTTCACTTATCTTTCAATCACTTAATTAGACATCATGAAATTTTAAAGAAAAATGGTTAAAAGACTTATGAATAGCATTTCTCATACTATAATTACTAATGAAAAATTGATATTTGGTTGTGTATATGTTATTAGCAAGCGCGAAGTACATGTAATAGATTATGTGAAATATCATATTAGAATGGTAACGACCTTATAAACAAGATTCTTGCTTAATTTCTCTTAAAAGATTGGGTAGTTTGAGAATATGTTAAACTGTTTGCTTGCACTTTTGTCTTTATATGTAGCCAAAATATTTATTTTCTAGAAAAGCAAATTAAACCTTTTAATTCTTTTAAAGATTACCCAATCTTTGATTTAAAATTAATTGCTTTCAAGACTGTGATTGGGATTTCTATTTGTAAAGCTCAACTAGATTTGTCTATGATTACTAATTTAAATATTGCACAAGTTCAACTGTCCTGTTTTTGTTGTAGGTGTGTATATATGGGACTTTTGTGGCTCCTTTATAACATTATTGTTCGTGAACTTTTAAGAAATTTATGTTGTTTTTATATGAGCATAGATTTATGCATGCATTGAATATCTTTAAATAAAATTCTGGATGGTATGAACTTACACAATTATATTGCACGCATGTATGTTTGTTTGCACGTGTTTGTATATTTATTCCCTAGCCTCTTAATTACAGTTTTCTATTTTGTTAGTGCTAATGCCTTTTTATTTATTTACAAAAAAGTTCTGCTAGCTGATCCCTGTTTGTTTGGTTTCAGTTGGAAACTTTGCTAAATAACAGTGGTGAAGAAACTGAAATTCAGGTATTGGTTCTCTCTGTCCTCATGGTAAAGAAACTGAAATTCAGGTATTGTGCCTTGTTCCATTTCTCCTACTTGTTTTCCTAAGATATTTTCTCTTTGTAAGTTTATTTAGATTCAAATGGATGCCTTATTCAAATGTATACAAATTATGTTATTGGCTGAATTTTTTAGCTCTGGAAGAATGGCATTAAAAAGCTCTTTTACCATTTTGTTGATCTTGTGCATACTGTGGTGATGCTAGACTTTGCTTGAATCATTTTGAGTTTTGTTAATTTGCCATGTAATGAGTTTTATCACTTTATGTTAAGAATTGAACTCTCTATTTCTCAAAAGTGTATCTTACAGTGTAAAACGTCTAAAAATAAATAGATACATGCCTAGCCTTTCTATGGTAACTATTAAAAAGGAAATAATTACAATTAAATGACAAATTTCCTAAATAATTACAATTAAATGAAAAGTTTCCTAATATCAAGAGATTGCTAATTTTGGGGGATTTGATTATGTCAATACTCCTCGTCAAGTTGGTGCATGGAGATCCGTAATGCCCAACTTGCGTAGGAAGTGGTGGAAAAGTTCATATCCCAAGGCTTTGGTGAAGATGTCTACAAGTTGCTCATGAGAAGAGGTGTGAACGGCTGTAAGGAGGCCTGGCCGAATTTTATCACGAACAATGTGACAATTAGTTTCAATGTGTTTGGTGCACTCGTGAAAGAAAAAGGGTTGTAAGCGATGTGTAGAGCGGATAGATTGTCACAATAAAGACTGATAGGCTCAGAATGAGAGACACCAAGAAATGGGGCTCGTGCCGAGCTGAATGAATAATCTTGTGATGGATCTTCGAGTAGTGGGGCAGCTGGCCCAATCTGAGTTTGTGTAAGCGGTAACATGCAAATTGCTAGATGATGAGAAAAAAATACCTTGACTTGGACTGCCATTGAGATAGCGAAGGACGCGGATGGCAGCTTGCATGTGTGGATCTTGAGGAGCATGCATGAACTGGATGAGAATATTCACTGTAAAAACAATATCAGGACATGTTATAGTCAGATAGATGAGACGTTCAACCAGTCATCGATAGGCACCAGGGTCGGTGAGGAGAGAGCCATCGCGGTATGTGAGCTTCAAATTTTGTTCCATGGGAAAGTGAGCGGTCTGAGCACCAAGTTGACCACTATCAGTCAGGATATCAAGTGTGTACTTGCATTGGTTGAGAAATATGTCTTTCTGAGAACGAGCAACTTCAAGACCAAGGAAATATTTGAGGGAGCCGAGATCCTTTGTTTTGAAGTGTAGAGAGAATGCTTTTGAAAACATCGATCTGGGAAATATCATTGCCAGCAACTAAGATGTCATTAATATAAACGAGGACAATAATGATGCTGGTGTGAGTGATAAGAGTGGTCTGCCTGAGACTGATTAAAACCTGCATCAAGAAGCACAGTGGTTGGTTTAAAAAACCAGTTGCAGGAGGCTTGTTTGAGGCCATATAGAGATTTCCAGAGACGACACACATGAGTCTCCACCTTAGGGGAATATCCAGGTGGGAGGGTCATATAGACCTCTTCATCAAGATCACCGTATAGAAAAACATTGTTGACATCAAGTTGTTGGATGACCCAATTTTTGGTAGCAGCGACTGCCAGTAGGCAGCGAACAGTGGTCATTTTAGCAACCAGAGCAAATGTTTCAAGGTAGTCAAGACCTTCGACCTGAGTGTAACCTTTAGCAACTAGTCGAGTTTTGTACCTCTCGACGGATCCGTCAGTTTTGAGTTTAGTTTTGAAAACTCATTTACATTCAATGGGTTTCTTAATAGGAGGAAGAGATTCAAGAGTCCAAGTGGCATTATCCTCTAAGGTTAGGATCTCAGCAGCCATGGCCTTGCGCCAATGAGGATGGCGAATGGTAGTAGAGTATAGGAAGGATCAACAGATGAGGTGAGAGCAGTTAAAAAGGTAAGATGAGAAGGAGAATAATGAGAATAGGAAAGAAAAACAGATAAAGGATGAGCAGTACCTGAACCTGATGTAGCTGATGAGGATGCAATGGACTCCATATGTATGGTCAGACAGACGTAATCCTGAAGATATGCAGGTTGAGTGGTGGTGAGTCTAGGACGAATGGAGAGAGGAGATGGTGGAGGTAGAGGTGGGTTGGGAATTGAAGTAAAGGGGGTAGGAGAAGGTATGGGTTCGGGAACTAGGAGAGGAATAATGGATAGTGATGGATCTGGAGAAGAATAAGCGGTATGGAATGAGAATGTTTGTTCGTGAAAAGTAACATCACGAGAATAAAAAATAGCTTAGGTTTCCAAGTTGTAAAGCTTGTAAGCTTTATGTTGACCAGGATACCCAAGAAAGATGCATTTTGAGGCATGAGGTGAGAATTTGTCGCGGGAAGCATAGAGGGTTTGAGCGTAACAAAGACATCCCAATATGCATAAATGAGCGTAACTTGATGGGGTATTGAAGAAAAGTTCAAAAGGGGATTTATTTTGAAGAATCTGACTCGGGGTGCGGTTAATAAGATAAGCGGCGGTGAGAACACATTCATCCCAAAATTTTAAAGGTAAATGTGCTTGAAATCGGAGACTATGAGTGACATTCAGAAGGTGCCGGTGTTTGCGCTCCACAACACCATTTTGTTGTGAAGGCTCAACGCAGGTACGTTCATGAATGATCCTGTGGTCATGAAGATAATTTTGAAATTTTTGGGATAGAAATTCTTGTCCATTATTAGTTCTTATAATTTTAATCATAGTGTTGAACTGATTCTAGATAAGTGCAAAAAAATATATGAGATGAGTATAAGCTTTAGATTCATATCGCATGAGATAGATCCATGTGAAGCGAGAAAAATCATCAACAATTGTAAGAAAATAATGAGCACCGTAGATAGAAGAAGTATGGTAACCACACATATATCACAAAAAATATGATTAAAAGCAAAAGTACTTTTATTAGCATTTAAAGGAAAAGGAAGTCGAGTATGTTTCGAACGAGCACAAACATCGCAATCAAAAATAATATAAGGATTATTATTGAAAAAAGTGGGAATATTTAAGCGAGAAGGATGACCTAGGCGCTGGTGCCATAGGATCTTATTAGTAAGAGTCTGAATAGAAAGAGTCGTGGTGGGTTGAGGCCGATACACATAAAGTCCATTGCAAAACTCACCTGCTCCAATCAGCTTCGTCGACTGGGGGTCCTGGAAAAAAAATAAGTAGAAGAAAAAAGGACAAGACAAGTATTATTAGTATTGAGTTGGGGTACAGAAAGTAAATTGAAGTTAGAGGGGACAAAATGGACATTAGAAAAAGTGAGGGAGTCGGCCAAATGAATGGTACCGATCCCTTCAATGGGAAGAAGAGCACCAGTGGGTAAACACACATTCGGAGCATGCGAAGGGGATGGAATTTTAGAGAAGAGGGTCCAATCATGGCACATGTGGTGGCTAGCTCCACTATCGATGATCCATGTTCAACCTTGAGCAGAGGAGAGAGAGTTAGAAACGTTACCCACGAAATTGGCATTAGGAGTTGAAGGGCTAAGCAAATCCATGAGCTTTTGGTATAGATCGGGAGTGAGATTGAGCATCAGCGGGTTCGTGGTGGAGGAGGACGCCTGGTCAGCCATCAGTAGTAGTGCAGGAGGCGATTTGTCAAGAAGAGAGGGCTGAGATTTGGTGCGAGGCTCATGGCCTGAAGCATACCAGATGAGATGCCAGCACCGGTCACGCGTGTGTCCATTCTGGCCACATTCTGAGCATTTGAGTGGTGATTTGTGAGAGCCACTGGAGTGGGCGGCAAAGCTTTGGAGCTCAGACGAAGGATTGCGAAGTGGAAGGAGCCGCTGTTGTTCCTCCTGAAACAGAATAGAAAAAATTTTGGTGATGGGGAGAAGAGGTTCTAGTGCCAAAATTTGGGTTCTCGTTTGAGAGAATGAATTATTGAGGCCAAGTAAAAACTGGTAAACTCGTTCATCCTCCGCTTGTTGTTGAAATTCTTTGAGATCACTGCATTTTTTTAGGTGACTAAGTTCATCCCAGAGTTGTTTAATCTGATTGTAGTATTCATGGATGGATGTGGTATTTTGGTGCAGGGAGGATAACTCTCGTTTAAGGAGATAGACCCGCACGTTTTCCCATGGTAGAAACGGGATTGAAGGTCGAGCCACACTTCACGAGGATCAATATGGAATTCGAGAGAGTTTGCGATGGAGGGACAGATGGAGTTTAGAAACCAGGTAAGGACCATGTCCTTGGTTTGATTCCATTGAGTATAATTTGGTAAATCTGTGGCGGGTGGAGAAAGGGTACCATCAACAAAACTGAGTTTGTTTTTGGCGTTGAGTGCACAGGTCATGGCTTTTTGCCATTTGGGATAATTATCTCCAGTGAGTATGCCAGAGACTAGAATAAGGCTAGGGGAATCAGATGGGTGAAGAAGATAAGGGGAAGGAAGGGAGTTGGAGGAAGTGGCCATGGAAGGTATTGAGGTTGGAGGCTTAGGAACGTCATTTGGCTGATACCATGTTAAGAATTGAACTCTCTATTTCTCAAAAGTGTATCTTACAGTGTAAAAACGTCTAAAAATAAATAGATACATGCCTAGCCTTTCTATGGTAACTATTAAAAAGGAAATAATTACAATTAAATGACAAATTTCCTAATATCAAGTGATTGCTAATTTTGTGGGATTTGATTTTGTCATTACTTTATATGCTACATTGGAATCTGGTTTGCTTGAAATGATTGTGTCCTGGTACATGTTAGTGTTTTGAAAATATGTGTTCAATTCATACAAGTGTTACTATAGATCGAGTGAGTAGTGAAAAGAATCTAAGAACTGCCCTCCCTAAAATGAGATTAAATAATAGAGCAGTTGAAGATTAAATAACGGTGGTTCTTTGTTGGCATAGTCCATAAATAATGGCATTAGATTATACCATTCGTTCTTTGCTCTGCAAGGCAGTGCATTGAAAAGCAGTTCTTCTTTTCTTTTTTCTTATTTGTTTTTAAAAATTTGGATGCATAAAGAGCAGAATGAAGCAGCAATGGATGCTACCCTCTGCAAAAACAACAACATTAAAACTTTTTGCCCTTATCAGTGTTACAATTAAAGGGACAAAAATGTCACAAGTTGAAGGATTCAAGATGAACGTAATTTACTATGATCTTTACTAGGCCACACACCTAGAAAAGTTTGTGACAAGCATGTCTAAGTAAACCATTGATGTTAATAAGTTTTGTACTTCTTTTTCTCAGAATGAAAATAAAATGAGAGGGGAAACTTGTGTATGAGTTTATGCTCTTTTTCTCATAAGTAGTCAAAGAACTACTCCTTCTGTATGAGTCTATATAGAGGGAAAACTTGGATCATCATCTTTGTAGAAGTATAACTTTGAGGATAAAATTGAGACTATGATTGAGATTTCTACTTGTAGAGTTCATTATCATGTTACAGGTACTCATCAATTTAACCATCTTTGTTTGGAGGGAACAATTAGCTTCAGATATTTTACATATACTTTTTGGTTTGGGAGAAGTAAGTGGATTGCAGTCACCTGTCAAGATTTTCCAGAAAATGACATACTCGGGGGTGGAAGAAATTAACATTTTTGTGAATTTCAAGAGGAAAAATGGTCTTTAAATTCACACAGCTGAAGAAGTTAGGGGGACAAGAGTTGGTTGATTCCTGCTTCATCAAAGAGACCTGACAACATATAAGCTACTTATAGATGCTCCAAAAAGGTATATATTTTAATGTTATATGATAGATGAATTAAAAGGATTAATGATAGTTTTTAATTGCAGCATCAGTATATTGGGTTGCTTATTTCTGTTGACATTGGTATATGATCTTGAAATAATCAATTAGACTAGGTTGATGTGCTATGTGTAGACATAAGCATATACACCAAACTTTAGTTAGGAAGGTAATTTACATTCAGCTGTATAGCTCTAGTGGTTGGTTGAAGCCATGGGATAGAAGAGTGAATACATGGGTTGGTGTATCCTTGCAGGTTGTTATCAAAGAAACTATGTTGGTCCTTTATTTTTTTTTCAGCTTAACTCACTTATATTTCTAAAAACATAGATTGGATGATTTTCACTAGATATATTTCTTGTGTAGGCTAAAATATATTTCATGTTTTAACATATGTATGCCTTTGAATTCAAATGAGCAGTTTGTTAAGATTGGATTTCATAATGTAATCTTTTTTATATAGGATTTCATAATGTATTTCATTCCCATTTAAAGTTAGTTTTTTTTATTTAATTGTAAGAATACATGGAAGGAGAATGTAGCATCTTTGTTGGCATGAAAGATGGTTGGTGAATACAAGCGAATATGGGATCAATTTTGACTTTCTTCATGCCTGAAATGACTTTGTAGGTGGAGTGGCTCTGGCATCTGTCACTGAGGCATCTTCCAACATATTTTTTGTTAGTTATTAGTTTTTTTCCATGTATACATATTTATGCTAGCCTTGAGTTGCTTAGAATATAATGTAATTGCTAATTTATGGATTGTAATATAATGTAATTGCTTAGAATATAAAGCAAACACATTGTGGAAATGCTTTATGGATTGTAATATAGTGTAAGATATGTATTTTTAAGTGTTTTGTTTCAATACTATTTTTTTTAAAATTTTGTAACACACTATTTCTGGCGATCTAGAATCGTCGGAAATAAGTGTTTTGGTCACAACAACTTATTTGGCAAAAAGAATCGCTGCAAATAAGTGGTTGGACCACATTGGCCACTATTCATAATTTGTGGTCGCAAATGAACATTTGATAGGCATAATCGTAGCAAATAAGAATTTGCAACCACATATCAATATTATAATTGACCTTTTGCTGCAAGAAAAAATCTCTGGGAAAAGTTCCGACAATAATTAACCATAGTTTGTGCTTTTTTTGCAATGATATTTGAGACTATTTACGGTGATATAGAACGCTGAAACAAAATCGATTTTTGCGACACTTTTGTGTCGCTGTTAAAAAATTTTTGAGACAGATTACTATCGGCCATCTAGTGGCGAAAGTGATCGGATGCCAAAAATTATTTGCGGTGCAATTTTATGTTTTTGTGCTATATGTTGTAGTGATAATGATTAATTTTGAGTATTTCGAAGGTGGTGGTTATTTATAGTACTTAGAATGGGGATGGTGGTGGTGGAGATTTATAAACATAAGGTGGAGGGGATGAAGGGGATGGAGGAGGACGTGACTTGTAGACATAGGGTGGAGGTGGTGACAGAGATGGCCCAGGGTGGTGGTGATTTGTAAATATATGGAGGAGGAGGTGATAGAGATGGAGGAGGGGGTGAGGGAGTGGTTGGAGGAGGTGGAGGAGATGGTGAGGGTGGTGGTAGAGACTTATATAAGTAGGGAGGAGGAGGTGATAGAGATGGAAAAGGAGTTGACTTGTAGACATATGGAGGTGGTGGCAATGGAGATGGAGGTGGTTTTGTTGGGTTTGGTTTATTTTTAGTTTCAGAAGTTTCTGTAAGTTTAATTGGTATTGTTTTCTATGCTTTTGAAAACATAAGTGGTTCTATGTCTTGGGATTTTATGTTTCACAGTATTCATCTACCATAAGTGAGAGCCTTGTAATAAAATTGGGTAGAGGTCACTATTGAACATGTGACCTCGACGCTTATCTGAAAAAAAAAAAAAAAATGTCTACCATGCATTTATTTATCAGAGAATTGGACTTACATTGTCCAAGCCCATAAGCTTGCCGGCCAGTTTTGGGGCCATTGCAACTCCGATGGTTGTCAAGGTCAACTTCATAAGGTTCTTCATCCACAAGGTGCATTGCTTCCATACAAGCCTTTACCCCTGCAAAGCCAGCATTTCAAGTTACATCAGTACATAAAAGTATAAATCAATAAAAGGAAACTTAGAGAAACAAGATTAATGGTGAGAAACACCAATATAGGCATATATAAATAATCCTTTTAACTCTCAAAAAATCTAAATTAACACTTAAAAAAATCTATAGGATTAAGTTTCTGCTAAAATTCAAAATTTAGCCCCAGTCCTTTTTGTAAAATACTTCAGATTTTTTGAAAACCTATAAGTTTGGCCCTTAAAATTTTTAAAAACCCCAAAAAATATATTTTTCGTTATAGAAAGAACCCATGGCATGTAGCATTTTCCTATTCACTCCAGTCCCTCCTTTAAATTTCTAATTTTCTCTTCCAATTTCTTTTTTCTATGTGGCTTTTCTCTATTTTCTCTTGAATTTTGTTCAACATTTTATTCTTTCTTTTATTTGTGTTCTCTTCTCCACATCCACAACTTGAAAAGAAAACACTAAATATACTAAGTTTTAAATTATCACAGACGTGCATCATATAATCTGAAATATTGTTTTAATATACTTGGAGAAACAAGATTAAGGGTGTGAGAAACACCAATCGTGGGAAAGAAGAGGTGAAAAAGCTAATCACTTGATTACTCCCAAACTAAATAATTTGATTAGCTTATGCTAATTAAAATCAGGTAAAGAATTTACTTTGCCATAAACTTTCAGAGTCAGGTGCTTGATCAGTTCAACAATTCCTATTTTTTTTCTCGTGTGCTTATCTGAAGAGCTCAAAGAAATTAAGTGACAAAAATCATCTTATTGATTTAATGATATTTTGTCAAAATGCCTTCAGCAAAAACAGATTAATCAACAATAAGGTGCTTGCAAGCAAGGAGATTCTTGCAACACAATGACTCAAGGTAGCGATTAAAAAGACAAAAACCAGATTGAACTAACTTAACCTTCTCTTCAGTAGATGGATCAGCAGATCCACATATAACCCATTCTTTGGCTCCATCCCTAGAGCTACCCAAAGTATAGGCTGCGGAGGGGCTCTACATGCAGAACAACAGAAAATGGGAATAAATCATATATCAATAGATGACATATATCATGGTAAGTGCAAAAAATTGTTTGAAACCATAAAGTGAAAAAAAACAACACTAGGAGGTGATGGAGATGGAAGAGGTGGTGGCTTTTAGACATATGGAGGTGGTGGCGATGGAGATGGAAGAGATGGTGACTTTTAGACATATGGAGGAGGAGGTGAAGGAGAAGGTGGTGGAGCGTTGGTCATTTTTGCCAATAATTTGAACAATTTGTTAAAATCTCTTAACTATATAAAGCGTGTTTTCCTTGTCGGTGCATTTCTGCCAATCCTCCTGCTCATCCATTGATATCTTCATGGCAGTGGATCAGTGGAGGAGCAATGGATCAATGGCTCTCCTCCATTGATCCATTGACTTCACCTCCTCCAATATGAAACCATCCTGATGACGGGTATTTTGGAAAATAAATTATAAACATGAATGAGCTCTTTGGGAAGCTGGAAACAAAAGGAAATTTGAGATTATGAAGAAAAAACTCTAGACTGAAATCGTGTGATAGAGGAGAGTCCATACTCACCGAGAGAGGAGGAGTGTAGCGACGGGGCAGTGAGCTGGGTGAAAGTCGTAGGTGGCCAGCGCAAAGTAGGGGTGTAACGGGTCCAGTTCGGTCCTGTTTTGGAGAAATTTTGCAAACCGAACTGATATGAACAGGTTTTGAAAATTTAAGAACCAATACGGACCGATTCATCACCGAAACGAAACTTTCGGTTTTTAAAGTTTCAATCCGGTTTTCCGGTTTACCATTTACATGTGTGACACTATATATGTTTAATATTATAATTTTTTAATACTAAGCTTAATTGTGAGAATTTAATATTTATTATTTACAATTACTAGTTCATTAATGTTCAATTATACTAATATAATATAAGCAGTGTCTAACTTATTAGTGAGATTAATAAACTTGAATTATAAGATTAAAATAGTATAATTAGTGTCTAATTATATTAATATTTTATTGTAAGATTAAGATTTCATGTTATATTAATTAGAAATGTAGCATGTAATATATATATAATATAAAAAATTAAAAATATACATAAGTACCGGTCCTGTTCGGTTTAAACCGATTTTCAAAATATGAAAATTGATACCGCACTGATTTAGGATCAGTTTTCATTTTTAAGAACCAATGCCGTACCGGATTAAAACTAAATCGAGCTCACCGATTCGATCCAATTCAATCTGGTTCAACCAGTTTTCAATTTTTTCTTACAACCCTAGCACAAAGGCATGGCACTGAGAGAGAGAGAGTTAATGTGAGGGAGAGATCGAGACTTGAGAGAGTTTAACCAAGGGAGAAACCAAGAAGGGTAGAGATACCCTGTGTTGGTGGCTCACGATGGCACAAGATTGGGTATGGTTGTTTAGGGTGGTGCAAAGGCATCGTGACTTGCTGCCTTCTCTGTCGTGGCGTTGGCGAAATGCTATGTTTCAGGTGTTGTAAAACAGGGGTGTTTTGGTTTGGTTTACAGTGGGTGGTGCACTGGCAGTGGTGTACAATGGGGCTTTGTCTTACGGTTGGTCTATTTCAACAAGGGTGGTGCTACCGCAATGTGGTTTCCGCGACTTGCTATGTGTGGGACGATTCTGTGTGTAGGGGTATCGCTATGGGTGAAGGCTTGCGGGTTGGTGTTAGGCGATGATGGGGTAATTTGTAAGTGCATATTCCATATAGGTGGAACTCCTCATATTGGTCATTGAGATATTGAGAAAGAGTTTGAACAATTAATCCATAAACTAGCAGAGGAACTTCTATCTCCAAATAACAACCAAGTAATTTAATCACATTCCTATGATTAATTTGTGAAAGAATAACTTCATTAACAAACTCTTTAATTTATCTTCATCAATTATGATAGATTTGTTTTTTTATTGCAACAATTCTTCCATTTGGTGAATTGTTCAAAGTTATATACCTTTGTAAAAAGTACCTTGTCCAATCTGGCCAAGTATTTTATGTACATTAAACCGATCGGTGGCATTCTCTAAATCATTTGAGCAAAACAATTTGTTGCTCTCAACATTGACATCACTTGAATATAGTTGCCATGTTCTAACAATAGTTCACCATTTCGTTTGAAGAACTTAAATTCTCTTTTTGTTTAATCTGCATCTTACAATATTTTTAAAATTCTTTTACAAGGTCTATTTTACAATTATATTTTAATTGAATGGTAGTTATGTAAAATTAAAATTATGTTTAATGAAATGGAAAACTATTATAAATTATTTGTAAAAACGTTATAAACTGTGTATCATCATTACCAACAAATATACCCTATTTCACATTCCACATTATAACTGATCAGGGTATATATATATATATAGTTAAAATTGAGGTTCTTTCCTCTTTTAAAAAACGCACCCTAACTTGAATATTGAGAGTTGTAAAAGAAAGGAGTACTTGATGATCATGAGAAAGAGAAAAAAGTGAAGAAAGAAAAATTGAGAAAACAAAATTGTAGAGTAGTGTGAGTACGTATCTAGTTTCCTTTCACCAAATAAGCTCTAATATTTATATGTATTAAAGAGCTACAACCAACTTGTAATACTTAGGCAGTGTTTGGAACACATCTCAATGGAATCTACAAAATACTATTATTCCAAGATCGACTCAGATAATCTGAGACCACCTTAGCATCCAAATGTAGGCTTAGACTTGGATAAACAAACTAAGCTAAGAATTGCATGCATGTGATATATAAGCTAAGACTTGGAATGTGAGATCTTAGGCAGGCACTAGATGAGTGACTGTGCTAAGAAACACAAGTTAGAGCACCTTTGTGGCGACTAGACTAACATTCCTACGACGTTTGAATGTGACAAACCCAATTAATTGGGAGTTTTGCCGTAATATGCATTTCATATTGTATCTGCTATAAACAATCATATGAGGAAGTGATTGGATGGGTCCCTGCTCTATTACTATATGAGTCCTAATGGATCAATAAATGATATATTCCTATGCTCTTGAACCTGGAACTATGTCATAAGATGAAAACTTGATATTATTACTTTAGCATGTTTTCTTAGGACCACAAATGATATGATCTTGCAGAGCATGTCTAGAAAAGCAGTCAAATCTAATTGAATTGACATTAGTGTCTAGGGAAGATTGTTTGGATTCTTACTTGTTATTTTATGTATCATAGCCCGGGTGATTATGTTGTTTTGACTTGATATAATCATGAGCTTATTATATAATGTAAGGTCAATAATTGCTTTGAGTTGTAAACTCATGATGGATTAAGGACACTTGCTCTAGTGAGATCAAATAGTCTGGGGCATAGATGAGATGTAACCACTGTTTTAAATACCGTGTCGTACCGGCCACTGGTCCGGTACAGGTATTGCATATATTTCGTACCGGCCTAAATACCAGTCGTACTGGCCTAGATTTCGGCCTATATTTTGGTACCATGCATTTGTTTTACAAGCACCCATGCCACACAAATTAACCAGAACATATTAAATTAGGATATACATGAGGTAATTGGAAGATTACCTAGCTTTAAGTACTTTACATAATATAAGCAAAGACTCCACAACCCCCAACCGCCCCCTCCCCCACCACACACACACACACACACGATTATTGGCTGAAAGAAATTATAATTCATTCCGCCTTTAGTGCATGGAGATGTTCATATGCAAGCCCGATCTCTACAATAAAGTAACTTTGGACTTCATATTAGAAATTTTTTGCTTTCAAGGGTGAAATTATCCAGTTGCATGGGGTTTGGGAAAGTTCTATTTACTTGGCCAGATTTCTTTTGCCATCGCTTTCTTCTATGTTACTTTATTCATTTTTTATTATACGTGTTTAAATGTCAATGTGAAAAGGGGTTTTACATTTCATAAAGTCCTATTTATACTTCTTGTATGTGTGCTGATGGTCCAGATAAGTGGCTTACATTTTGCTAAAAGTTGAGGTGTGATCATTAAGGAATCTGGACTTTATGAGGCTGAGTTTTGGACCTTTAGACTCTAACCTTATCTGTTTTTTTTTTTTCCTTATCATTAGTAAGTTATATAATTAGGCCTGTATGTTTTTAAACATATAATGACACCCACTAAACATTCTTATAGGGAAAGAGATGCCATTTGAGCTATAGCTCATTGATACTTGTCTTTCTAGGTTTTAGCTTCAAAAACTCTTCACTTTGTTTATCAACATGTTTTTGAGCAACAATATAACAGAACCCAGAAAACAATCAAGGTGGGTAACTCAGTGAAATATACAAAGGCCAGCTACGTTAAATGATCCGTAGCCTTAAGGAAATCCCCAACTTTGTGCAACAACTTCACGAGTTCATATACTCTAGAAATAATGGCAACACTTCTTCTCTCTTAACGAAAATGATCTGTAGCCTTAAGGAAATCCCCAACTTTGTGCAACAACTTCACGAGTTCATATACTCTAGAAATAATGGCAGCACTTCTTCTCTCTTAACGGAATTTACTTACTTATAGTATAAAAGGTAAAAAAAAGGGCCATAAATTTTACAAGAAAAAGCTTGTGCTTCAGCAGAAACAAGCAATATTTGGTGAATTAAAATTATATAATACCCAGAACTGATTGAGTATCTCAAACACTAAAGGCAGATACACAACATTAAACCTTAAACAAAGAAACATGCACATTAGTTTCACAAAGAAGAAAAAATTATTGTACAAACAAAAAACCACAATTTTTGTAATGCAACCTACTCATGAAGGGGGGAAGATAAACAAAATGGCAACAAGAGATACCTATACGGTGGCGATATTCCCTAGAGCCTCGGTCGATTATACTAGACTACCCAAAAAGTTAACATTTTTGTCGAAATGGAGGCACAAAATTGTATTTGTAAGGGAGCTAGAGACGTAGGGCCTAGCTTTCCAAAGAGAGACAATCAAGTGGAGAGAAGTCCTTGTGCAGACTCGGCTAGCCGATTGTAGGATTTGAAGTTTTGTGAAATTGGTGAACCAAGAATGGAAGGGAGAAGGGTGTGGGAAAATGAGACTCGAAAAATGGGCCAAAAGCTTACGATGGAGGAGTTGACACTGTGAGAGAACACTGGGAAGGGTGGATTTGCAAGGTTTGAGAATGGAGTCTGATGGGTAAAATTCGTCAAAGTGCATAAGTGTGTTCGTCGAAGTGGACAAACATGGGAGGTATTATGTTGGGGGGGAAATAAAAGGGCTTATGTGCTATTGGCGCCCCCATTCTGAAATATCAACGGAAATCACCACATCGCAACAAGTTTTTTTTTTTGTTTTGCGACGCACAAAATCATCGTAAAAGCAGTGTAAATCGTCGCAAAAAACTTTTTAATGAAACCCAAGCATGCAAGTGGAAATTTGATTTTAAAAGCCCACTGCGAGTTCGAAATCGACTGAAAAGATGACTTTTTACGTTGACTTTATTTGCAACGATTTTTTAATCGTTGGAAAAGACCTGATTTCTTGTAGTGTGTAACAAAGGAACTAGTTATGAACACAATGAAAGCTTCCTTTGTTACCATTGCAAACACTAGAGCATTTTCCAAACACAAAATGTATTCTTCAAATTTTTAGTTTTAATAATTTATGTGAAAAATTTAACATATAGTTTTTATCAATTCTAACATAAAATGATATTTTCATCATTTATAGTTGTCAAGCATGTGTTGAAGTTGACGATAGTATAGGAAGACTAGCTGCTGTGTCTATTTGATGAAATTGCAAAAGAAGCATTGGGTTGTTCAACATTTGACTTCATGAATCATACTGGCGATGTATCTTTTCTTATTGTTCACTACTTTATTGTTTCAAATAAAAAAAAAAGGTTATTTTGTAATTTGAGATATTTACTACATTATCTATAAGTTGATTGAGGTTTATATTACAAAAACAAAAATCTATTAAAAGCAAATTATAAGAAAAATTCTTTTAATTGATTTTTATATTGCAGCATTAAAATATAGGTAGCATAGAAAATAACTCTTATTCTCAAAGTAAGAAGGTGAATAGCATATTTTCTTGGAATCTAAGAAAAAAAGAAGAAACTTGTTTCATTACCATGTTCTTAATTGGTTTGTCATTAAAAAATGTTATTTTTATCTACAACATACATAATAATCTAATTACAAACATTGTATTGTAAGATTTGTATTAGTTTACAGTATTTGAATTTTCTGTATATAAATTCTTTAGGTTTTTATTAATCATACAAAGCTATTAAATCTTTATTATGCTAGAACATTTATCATATATAGAGATTGTTGCAGCACAAACTTCACAAAAAAAGTGGATGATTCAACTTGCTACAGACCCTAACAGTTTCAACCAACAGCGGCACAAAAACTTCAATATCCTCTCAATTGATCCCATACAAGATGACACAAAATAACGAATTACGGTAAAAAACTAGAGAAGCCACATTTTGAACTAATGTTTTTGTTGGACTTGTATTAAACTTATAATTTAGACTTGTCCTAAACAAGCTTGCTAAAGCTATCAATATGATAAATATGTATTAGACTATGTTGAATTTTGAACTAATGTTTTTGTTTTCTATTCTATACAAACATGTAATTATTATACTCCATTTAACTATCATTATCCAAAAATATTTGCTAGAATTTACATTTTTTCCCTATGCAATAAATTATTGATTGAGGTCAATTTTTTTTATGAAAAACATACTATTTTTCTAAAATAACCATTTCACCCAATTAGGCAAACGGTATATATATACACACTAGGTAAAAGCAACGTGCAATGCACATTTGCTTAGTTTATATATATATATTTTTTAAGAATTAATTTTTTATTAATAAGGACATAATTTTTTGGTTTAATTAAATAACGATGTAATGTTTATGTCATATAAATTAATATCACAAGTAAAAGAAGAGCATTAATAGAAACTATAACATGGTCTGGTAAATAAACGTCATCTTAGAATCAAAATCATCTCAAATAACTTTCATAAGACTTAAATTTTTTTTTATAGGAATAGTATTTTCCTTTTTTTTTTTTTTAAAAATAATCGTTAAGTAAATACTTACTTAATCATTAAGAAATAAAAAATAAAAAAAATGCAATCCGGTGGAAATTTTCGGTAAGAAATTTCTGTAGGAATAGTATTTCCCTTTTTGACAAGAGTGGGGCTACTATTATCGCTGGGCGTACCACCAAGCGTTTTTTTTTTTTTGACATTTTTTCATATATTTAAATATTCTTAAAAAATTAAAAAAATATACCAATACATTTAAAATCACTTCTTTAATTATTAAGTTGAAAAAAAAAATTCGCCAATCTATCAAATGAAGCGGTAAGAATGGGACGACGTAATAGTGTTTCTCTTTTTACAAAAAGTTAAATCATCTATTCTTTTTCTGAAGAATTTTTTACAAGATTTTCAGTATATCGCAGTGTACCTTCCGGCTCTCATGTGTGGAGAATGCATTAAAAGGGTAAAAAAAGTGAAGTTGTTTCAATCAATAGAAAAAGAATATAAACGCATCATGATCCACGTCACCATTCCACAACCACATCCTCGTCGTCCACTCCACTTGAGGAAACACAAGTTATGGCTGCATCCACCGTTCGTTTTCATACCGAGAAAACACACGGATTAATTTTTCCTCATCCATTCCATTCCACTGCTATTGTGTTTTCAGACTCTCTATTCTTTGGTCGCTCTTTGCTTTCTGTCCCTCTCTATCCTACGGAAAACTCACCGAATGAAGGCCTTTGCCTCACTGAGTGCGGTCGTCAACCAAGATCTGCACCAAGTCGAGCCACCCTGAGCCCTCAATACCGCCTGCAGCACCACTAAACGCAACCTCAAACCGCTACTACTCCTCCATAAGCCGCTAGTGCTTTCCCCCTCAACAGAACCTTTCTCTCTCTCTCTCTCTCTCTAGATTTCTCCTCCTTCCCGATCTCCTCAGCCACGGCAACACCTCCCAAGCCTCACGGCCAGCCGTGCGACAATTTCCTTCATACTCAGAGCGCTTCTTGTTCTATTGCTCAGGATTCCTTTTTTCTTTTTCCTTGATAACCGAATCACACATCCTCCATTATTCTATTCCCATAAAATTTCAAATCCGAAGAGTCGAAGAGAAAGCCAACCAGACAGAACAAGTGTTTGTGAATTTTCGATTGAAATAAGGTACGGAAATTTCCGAGTGTACGTTCATGAAATAAATTAAAAATTTTTGGTTTTTTATACGTTTTTGAGTTCCACATACCTAGGTTTTCATGGATGAGAAATAAGATTTTTTTTGGTTTTTTTCCTTTGCTTTGGTTTATTTTGTTTTTTTTTTTTCTGGGTTTTGGAGTGGAGTTGTGGTTGTGCTTTCGCAAATTTCTTTTGCTCGCTTCTATGTATAGAGATCTTCATTGTTTATAGTTCGTATCTTCATTGTCTCTCTAGATTTCTCATGCTTGTTGGTAAGATGCCTGTTTAGGGAGATGTAAGTAGCATATAAATGACAACGGAGAGCTAGGGGTGTAACGTTTCTCAGCATGTTTGATTCATGGGGTTTAACTCTTTTTTGAGGGGGGATTTCCTGGGTTTTTCAGTTTATTTATAAGTTGTCTTTTTTGCTTTTCCCTATTGCAAATTTTTTCATGTGGTTGGGTTTACAGATCAGAGGATGCCAGGCCTCTGCATAGAGGTGCATCTGGGCCACGGATCTCTGTAAAAATTGTTATCCAAGCTTGTGTGTTGAAGATTTAAGGTTAATTTGGAGGATGCAAAATATAAGCTATTTGTAAGGTTAATGTGTTGAAGATAGATTGAAAAGTTTTTTTTTTTCTTTCTTTTGTGGGAAAATAGGAAGGTGTAAGCTCTTAATATATTATATACTTACTTGCCAGAGTGATTGGAGAATAATATTGAATGTTGCTTGAAAAGCCAGAAACTTATAAATTAAGACCATGGCTGGCTAGCTTCTGGGATATCTCACCTCTCAACATAATTAATGTTTTATTCATAAAACATGTTTCTATCAATTCTATAAGCTCTTGTCCATAATGTTTGACTAAATCCATATCAGAATCTTCTTAAGTTAGTTTGGTCATGTCTATTTGTTTGCTTCGGTTTTGATCATGTACAAGTCTAGCTTGGAATCAGCTTGAAAAAGGTCTTGGAGCCTTTGTCGGGGCAGTATTTTTTTAGATCTTTTGGTTATATAAAATCAACAACTCTGTTTTTTTTTTCTGATTTTTTAAAATGAATTTTTAAATCTAACTAATCTGAAGGCTCATCTTTCATATATGTTTTTTATTTTTCAGGTAATGTATGTTTTTTATCTTCTCTAGTTTTAGCATACTCTTGTTTCAAATATGTTTTAGCATACTCTTGTTAGAAGCAGCATATTGTATGTAAATAACTCTAGAATTGTTTGTTATAATTAAATAACTCTAGAATTTTGAATCTTCTGCTGTTAGAATTTTCTGTAAATTTATGTCTAGTTGTCAACAACAAAAAAGATCCTATCTTTATATGATTCACATTTTCTTTCTCAAGGTCGTGTTTGTTGTGAAATTTTTTTTTAATTCTATGTTTTCTTTCTCAAAAACATAGCTACACTATAGATAATACTATAAACACAGAAAAGCTGGTTAGGCTGACCTTTTCAATGTTTCCTTCAAACTTTAGCACCACTGCACTGCTTGCAGACACCTAATTTGAGAGAAACAGAACATAGAAAAAAGATAAACTGACTATGCATTTGAACAAATATGCAGATTTCCTTATTAATATTTAGTAACTTATTGATAGAAAACTGGTGTGACATGCAAATCTTAAGGCCAGAACTGGATTTTTTTTCTGTAATAGTTGACATAAAACAGATAGATAAAGATACGAAAGATTACTTCAAACCCAGCAAAATTTGAATATGTAAATCTCCAGTAGCTTCCAACAACATAAAGATGAATACAAACTCAAGGAGAAAGAGGAATTTCTTCGGCTGAGAAGAGTATTATTCAACGTTGTGTTATTCTATAAATTTTTTGCATTTGTATTTTTTTTTTATTATGTAATTGTTAATTGGAGATTTGTATCGGCTGATGTAAATACAATGAATTTGTGCATGCAGATCAGGAAATGATAAATAGAGAGAATTTCAATGAGTGGTGAAAGTACAACCGTTTAATATTCTAATTTAATCATAATTCAATCAATAAATAGGCGTTAAAGACCCAATAAATGGGCATCAAATTTGAAAATACAGCCGTTTAATGGATGTGAATAACATTTAACGGGAAAACAAAAGAAAACCGTTAAACTAAAAATTGTCGTTTCATAACCTCTTTATATATATATATATATATATGTGTGTGTGTGTGTGTGTGTGATTATTGACTGAAAGAAATTATATTCAGCCTTTAGTGCATGGCGGTACGCGGTGTACTTTGGTATTATTCACAATTATGAAATAATAATAAACATGATCATGATTGCCCAACCACTATGGCACTGGAGCATGAATAGCTAGCAATTGGCTTTCCTCTTTTTTTTGATAGGCAATTAATGGTATGACATTATATTCTATATTATAAACTGGTATACATTGTTTTCCATCAAACATCAACACGCGGCTGCTGGAAATTAATGATTCTCTGAATTCATTGACTTGGTACTCTTCCGATCCAGGGATTTTTTTTCTTCTTCTTTCATGGCCGATCATATATAGAATATACCATTTAATTTCTCTCAACATCCTTGACGTTTAAGTCTAAAATTAAAGATATTTTGCTTTAACATTCAGTTGACTTAGTAGTATTAAATGTTTAATAAATATTATAGGGCTCGCTTTTAAATGAAAATAAATACTTTAAACACAAAAAAATCACACAAATCACATTAAATTAAGTCAATTTATAAGTTTATATTTGTGACCAGGTCTTTTTATAATATATAGCGGTAACAATTCTCTTGAGGCAATCGTAATCCACAGAAAAATTATAAATATTGCACCGACGCTTGGAAGAAGGAAAACTTATAATTATATATTCACAAAAAATGCTCGTACCTAACACGCGCATATACGTTGAGTTTAATGAACTGCCAAACAACTGATCATGAAAACAAAGTCTCATGAAAAAAAAAAGGAAAGAGGAAAAATAGAACCGAAATTTATCTTATTTTACAGATCCACAGTACAAACAACTGATTTGGTTAAGAATTTAGGGCCAATGAGAGATCCTCTCTAACTTATATTTAGTCTTAAGTAAGATAATAAAAATTCATAGTTCCTGAATCCTGCCTTAAAATGCCATAATATTAGGTAGATAGATAGGTAGATGAGATCCAAAAATATATTAACAAAGTTGGCATATTTTCAGAAGGACAAAACATAATTCCATATTATAACCAATATAAAACTTCTATAACAAGGAGACAAGAGTGGCTAAACGACAAGCAAATACAGCAGGAAACTTCATCCATCACTATCTTTACACACAAGACCAATCATGTCATATGGACAGAACTATATCAATTAAGATGTATCAATTTGACTCGTTGAAGTTTTCCAATTATTGTGAGATTCGGGATATATATTAATATTTAAAGCATAAATACAGCCTGTTTCTGGGAGTAAACAAATCTATCGTTTTCAAGAATGATTGTAGAGCTTACTATATAAAGGGGTTAGCATTCTTTGCTACAATGCAAGCTCTCTCCGGACACATCTTTCAGCATTAGAGGTGATCAATTGCTAGTGCAATGGATATCTCAAGCCACCACCCGGGGCATTGGCCTCGACTGTTTTCTGCTCTGGCTTTTTGCCTCATAGCCACTAGTGTGGCTGCCACTCACGAGCCTTACGTTTATGCCTCTCCACTGCCACCGCATCACAAACACTTACCACCATTGCCACCAAAGCATGGAGGCCACCCACCGTATTACTACAAGTCGCCTCCTCCCCCACCACCTTCTCCATCACCGCCTCCTCCACCAAAAAAGCCATATTACTACAAGTCGCCTCCTCCCCCACCACCTTCTCCATCACCGCCTCCTCCACCAAAAAAGCCATATTACTACAGGTCGCCTCCTCCCCCACCACCTTGATCTCCATCACCGCCTCCTCCTTATGTCTATAAATCACCCCCACCGCCATCTCCATCAGCCCCTCCTCCATATGTTTACAAGTCTCCACCTCCACCGCCCCCATCTCCTTCTCCTCCACCCCCGTATGTCTATAAATCACCACCACCACCTTATGTCTACAAGTCACCTCCTCCTCCTTCACCATCTCCACCACCACCATACATTTACAAATCACCTCCCCCGGCGTTGCCATCGGCACCTTCTCCTTATGTTTACAAATCACCACAACCACCTTCTCCATCACCCCCACCTTACATTTACA